>NC_083588.1:26004611-26009611 GCF_027579695.1 Neoarius graeffei
ATCTCATGATGCGTTTGGGCTAAAAACAAAATTCCACGATCTCTGGAATCCTTGGTTCAAGCCGAATCCATCGCACCCTATCACGTCATATTCAGCCTTGAGGATTTTCCGCCATTTTGAATTTTGTTAAAATCAATGAAATTCTATGGCAACCCATAGAACCGTCAGACGAGAGGTTGAGAAATTTGGCACACTGATTCTAGGCTCGCTCAAGGTTCTTGTCAGCAAATTTCAACTCACCGCCTCAAACTCTCTAGCGCCACCAACAGGACAAAGTTGGAAGTACATTTCTGCTTGTTACTTTTGAACCGTACGGCTGATTGTCAAAATCTTAGTATTGCTGGAATCCATCGGTCAAACCGAATCCAACCTATCCTATCTCGTCATATTGCACCTGGTAGATTTTCCGCCACTTTGAAATTTGTTAAAATCATGTAAATTGCTACTCCTCCCTCAATTTTTGACCAAATTTGCCCAGACTTGGTTGATAGCATCATTGCACCAAGCCGCACAAAATTTATCCTCAGTCTTTTGAAATTTTTAAACTGTTTGGCCGCAGCAGCCAATGAAACTCAGCTGCGAAGATGTCAAACAGGATGTGAGCTCATATCTCGGCAGCCCTTTGACATTTCTTAACCAACCTTGGTGGGATTATGCCCCACCCCTCCGCAAGCTCTCCTACCAAATTTGGTGCACATTGGCCATTAGGGGGCGCTATAACTATACAAAATATATTTTGGCTCATATGTCATTGAGCTCATATGTCAGCAGTCTTCTAGCACACACACACACACACACACACACACACATACACACCAAGTACACTTGAAGTAATTTCAGCCATCACAGTCAATCGAATTTGATGATGAAGCCGCCGAACAACAAATGACCTTGTATCTCAGTCAAACGATGGTATATCGACATGAAACTTCTTGTGTGTGCTCGTGACCATCTGTCTGGCCCAAATGCATTCTGCGAGCCTGACGACTAGGCTCATAGCCTGCTTGGCCCCCTCATTGCTGCTTGCAGCTATATTTATTATTATTATTATTATTCAGTCCACTTCCGCCTCTGCAAGTCTATGGCAGCCCATAGAACCGTCTGGTAAAAAGTTGTGAAATTTGGCACACTGATTCTAGACACTCTCAACATTCCTCTCACCAAATTTCAGGCCTCTACCTAAAACCCGTTAGCGCCACCAACAGGTCAAAGTCCCAGGTACATTTCTGCTTGTAACTTTTGAACCGTTGGTCTGATTTTCAAAAACTTGGTATCCCTGGAATCCTTGGGCCAAGACGAATCCAACGCACCCCATGACGTCATTTCCCGCCCATATATTTTTCCCGCCATTTTGAATTTTGTGAAAATCAATTAAAATGTTTCAACTCCCTCAATTTTTTACCAATTTCTCCCAAACTTGGAAGATAGCATAATTGGACCAACCTGCACAAAAGTTATACCCGGTGATTTGAATTTCACAAGCGTTTGGCCGTGGCAGCCAATCAAACTTGGCTGCAAAGATGCGAAACAGGAAGTGTGCTCATTTCTCGGCCACCCTTTGGCGTATCTTAACGAAACTTGGTGCCTTTATGCAGCACCCCTCCCGAAAGGGCCCCAAAAAATTTGGAACAAATTGGCTGCTAGGGGGCGCTATAACTAGGAAAAATGTCTTTTGGCTCATATCTCATGACTCGTTTTGGCTAGAAACAAAATTCCACTATGGCAGGAATCCTTGGCTGAAGACGAATCCATCGCACCCTATGACGTCATATTCTGCCTTGAGGATTTTCCGCCATTTTGAATTTTGTTAAAATCAGTGAAATTCTATGGCAACGCATAGAACCGTCTGACTAGAGGTTTTTAAACTTGGCACACTGATTCTAGGCTCCCTCAAGGATCTTGTCACCAAATTTCAACTCAGCACCTCAAACTCTCTAGCGCCACCAACAGGTCAAAGTTGCAAGTACACTTCTGCTTGTTACTTTTGAACCATACGTCTGATCATCAAAATCTTAGTATCGCTGGAATACTTGGGTCACCACGAATCCAGGGGCCCTGTCTCGTCATATTCCACCTAGGAGATTTTCCGCCATTTTGAATTATGTGAAAATCAATTAAAATGCTTCTCCTCCCACAATTTTTGAAGAATTTCTCCCAAACTTGGTACATGGCAACTGGGGACTAAGCTGCACAAGAAACATACCCGGTTTTTAGAATTTCTTAAGCGTTTGGCCGTGGCAGCCAATCAAATTTGGCTGGCAGATGCAAGACAGGAAGTGTGCTCATTTCTCGGTGAACCTTTGGCGTATCTTAACGAAACTTGGTGGCTTTATGCAACACCCCTCCCCAAAGAGCAGCAAAAAATTTGGAACAAATTGGCTGCTAGGGGGCGCTATAACTAGGAAAAATGTCTTTTGGCTCATATCTCATGATGCGTTTTGCCTAGAAACAAAATTCCACTATGTCAGGAATCCTTGGCTCAAGCCGAATCCACCGCACCCTATGACGTCATATTGTGCCTTGAGGATTTTCCACCATTTTGAATTTTGTTAAAATCAATGAAATTCTATGGCAATGCATAGAACCGTCTGACTAGAGGTTTTTAAACTTGGCACACTGAATCTAGGCTGCCTCAAGGATCTTGTCACCAAATTTCAACTCAGCACCTCAAACTCTCTAGCGCCACCAACAGGTTAAAATTGCAGGTACATTTCTGCTTGTTACTTTTGAACCATACGTCTGATCATCAAATTCTTAGTGTGGCTGGAATGCTTGGGTCAAAAGGAATCCAATGGGCCCTGTCTCCTCATATTCCACCCAGTAGATTTTCCGCCATTTTGAATTATGTGAAAATCAATTAAAATGCTTCTCCTCCCTCAATTTTTGGAAAATTTCTCCCAAACGTGGTACATGGCAACTGGGGCCTAAGCTGCACAAGAAATATGCCCGGTTTTTAGAATTTCTTAAGCGTTTGGCCGTGGCAGCCAATCAAATTTGGCTGGCATATGCAAAACAGGAAGTTTGCTCATTTCTCGGCCACCCTTTGGCGTATCTTAACGAAACTGGGTGGCTTTATGCAGCACCCCTCCCCAAAGGGCAGCAAAAAATTTGGACCAAATTGGCTGCTAGGGGGCGCTATAACTAGGAAAAATGTCTTTAGGCTCATATCTCATGATGCGTTTTGCCTAGAAACAAAATTCCACTATGTCAGGAATCCTTGGCTCAAGACGAACTCATCGCACCCTATGACGTCATATTCTGCCTTGAGGATTTTCCACCATTTTGAATTTTGTTAAAATCAATGAAATTCTATGGCAATGCATAGAACCGTCTGACTAGAGGTTTTTAAACTTGGCACACTGATTCTAGGCTGCCTCAAGGATCTTGTCACCAAATTTCAACTCAGCACCACAAACTCTCTAGCGCCACCAACAGGTCAAAATTGCAGGTACATTTCTGCTTGTTACTTTTGAACCATACGTCTGATCATCAAATTCTTAGTGTGGCTGGAATGCTTGGGTCAAAAGGAATCCAACGCACCCTGTTTCATCATGTTCCACCCAGTAGATTTTCCGCCATTTTGAATTATGTGAAAATCAATTAAAATGCTTCTCCTCCCTCAATTTTTGACCAATTTCTCCCAAACTTGGTAGATGGCACCTGGGGACTAAGCTGCATAAAATACTTACCCGCTTTTTAGAATTTCCTAAGCGTTTGGCCGTGGCAGCCAATCAAATTTGGATGGCAGATGCAAAACAGGAAGTGTGCTCATTTCTCAGCCACCCTTTGGCGTATCTTAACGAAAGTTGGTCGCATTATGCAGGACGCCTCCCCAAAGGGCTGCAAAAAATTTGGAACAAATTGGCTGCTAGGGGGCGCTATAACTGGGAAAAATGTCTTTTGGCTCATATCTCATGATGACTTTTGGGTAGAAACAAAATTTCATGATCTCTGGAATCCATGGGTCAAGACGAATCCATCGCACCCTATGACGTCATATTCTGACTTGAGGATTTTCCGCCATTTTGAATTTTGTTAAAATCAATGAAAGTCGATGGCAACGCATAGAACCATCTGACTAGAGGTTTTTAAACTTGGCACACTGATTCTAGGCTGCCTCAAGGATCATGTCACCAAATTTCAACTCAGCACCTCAAACTCTCTAGCGCCACCAACAGGTCAAAGTCGCAGGTACATTTCTGCTTGTTTCTTTTGAACCATACGTCTGATCATCAGAGTCTTACGACCGCTGGAATGCGTGGGCCAAACCGAATCCAACGTGCCCTGTCTCGTCATATTCCACCCAGTAGATTTTCCCCCATTTTGAATTATGTGAAAATCACTTGAAATGGTTCTCCTCCCTCAATTTTTGAACAATTTCTCCCAAACTTGGTACATGGCAACTGGGGAAGAAGCTGCACAAGAAGCCTACCCGATTTTTAGAATTTCATAAGCGTTTGGCCATGTCAGCCAATCAAAATTGGCTGGCAGATGCAAAACATGAAGTGTGCTCATTTCTCGGCCACCCTTTGGCTTATCTTAAGAAAACTTGGTGGGATTATGCAGCCCCACTCCCCAAAGGGGAGCAAAAAATTTGGAACAAATTGGCTGCTAGGGGGCGCTATAACTAGGAAAAATGTCTTTTGGCTCATATCTCATGATGCGCTTTGGGTAGAAACAAAATTCCACTATCTCTGGAATCCATGGCTCAAGCCGAATCCAACGCACCCTATTACGTCATATTCTGCCTTGAGGATTTTCCGCCATTTTGAATTTTGTTAAAATCAATGATATTCTATGGCAACGCATAGAACCATCTGACTAAAGGTTTTTAAACTTGGCAGACTGATTCTAGGCTGCCTCAAGGATCTTGTCACCAAATTTCAACTCAGCACCTCAAACTCTCTAGCGCCACCAACAGGTCAAAGTCGCAGTTTTGGATGCTTACACACACTCACTCTCTCTCACACACACACACACACACACACACACACACTCAC
>NC_083588.1:26014611-26019611 GCF_027579695.1 Neoarius graeffei
CACACACACACACACACACACACACACTCTCTCTCTCTCTCACACAACTCTCTCACACACACACACACACTCTCTCTCTCACACACACACACACACACACACACTCTCTCTCTCATGCACACTCTCTCACACACACACTCTCTCTCTCTCTCACTCACACACACACACACACACACACACACACACACACACACACACACACACACCTAGTACACTTGAAGTAATTTCAGCCATCACAGTCAATCGAATTTGATGGTGAAGCCACCAAACAGCAAATGACCTTGTATCTCAGTCAAACGATGGTATATCGACATGAAACTTCTTGTGGGTGCTCGTGACCATCTGTCTGGCCCAAATGCATTCTGCGAGCCTGACGACTAGGCTCATAGGGTGCTTGGCCCCCTCATTGCTGCTTGCAGCTATATTTATTATTGGGGGCCAAGCAGCGAAGCTGCGAAGGCACCCATAGTGATTCTATTGTTTCTTATTATTATTATTCAGTCCACTTCCGCCTCTGCAAGTCTATGGCAGCCCATAGAACCGTCTGGTAAAAAGTTGTGAAATTTGGCACACTGATTCTAGACACTCTCAACATTCCTCTCAGCAAATTTCAGGCTTCTACCTCAAACCCTCTAGCGCCACCAGCAGGTCAAAGTCGCAGATACATTTCTGCTTGTAACTTTTGAACCGTTGGTCTGATTTTCAAAAACTTGGTATCCCTGGAATCCTTGGGCCAAGACGAATCCAACGCACCCCATGACGTCATTTTCCGCCCATATAGTTTTCCCGCCATTTTGAATTTTGTGAAAATCAATTAAAATGTTTC
This sequence comes from Neoarius graeffei, assembly GCF_027579695.1. Taxonomy (NCBI): domain Eukaryota; kingdom Metazoa; phylum Chordata; class Actinopteri; order Siluriformes; family Ariidae; genus Neoarius; species Neoarius graeffei. The sequence continues at coordinate 26,015,438 of NC_083588.1, forward strand.
AACTCCCTCAATTTTTTACCAATTTCTCCCAAACTTGGAAGATAGCATAATTGGACCAACCTGCACAAAAGTTATACCCAGTGATTTGAATTTCACAAGCGTTTGCCCGTGGCAGCCAATCAAATTTGGCTGCGCAGATGCCAAACAGGAAGTGTGCTCATATCTCGGCCGCCCTTTGGAGTATCTTAACGAAACTTGGTGGCATTATGCCCCACCCATCCAAAAAGGGCCACAAAAAATTTGGAACAAATTGGCTGCTAGGGGGCGCTATAACTAGGAAAAATGACTTTTGGCTCATATCTCATGATGCCTTTTGGGTAGAAACAAAATTCCACTGCCTCTGGAATCCGTGCGTCAAGTCGAAACTATCGCACCCTATGACGTCATATTCTGACTTGAGGTTTTTCCACCATTTTGAATTTTGTTAAAATCAATGAAATTCGATGGCAACCCATAGAACCATATGACTAGAGGTTTTCAAATTTGGCAGCCTGATTCTACGCTCCCTCAAGGGTCTTGTCGCCAAGTTTCAACTCACCACCTCAAACTCTCTAGCGCCACCAACAGGTCAAATTCGCAGGTACATTTCTGCTTGTAACTTTTGAACCGTTGGTCTGATTTTCAAAAACTTGGTATCCCTGGAATCCTTGGGCCAAGCCGAATCCAACGCACCCCATGACGTCATTTCCGCCCATATATTTTTCCCGCCATTTTGTATTTTGTGAAAATCAATTAAAATGTTTCAACTCCCTCAATTTTTTACCAATTTCTCCCAAACTTGGAAGATAGCATAATTGGACCAACCTGCATAAAAGTTATACCCGGTGATTTGAATTTCACAAGCGTTTGGCCGTGGCAGCCAATCAAATTTGGCTGCAAAGACGCGAAACAGGAAGTGTGCTCATTTCTCGGCGGCCCTTTGGCCTATCTTAACGAAACTTGGTGGGATTATGCGCTACCCCTTCTCAAAGGGCCACAAAAAAGTTGGAACAAATTGGCCGCTAGGGGGCGCTATAACTAGGAAAAATGTCTTTTGGCTCATATCTCATGATGCGTTTGGCCTAGAAACAAAATTCCACTATGTCAGGAATTCTTGGCTGAAGACGAATCCATCGCAACCTATGACGTCATATTCTGCCTTGAGGATTTTCCGCCATTTTGAATTTTGTTAAAATCAATGAAATTCTATGGCAACGCATAGAACCGTCTGACTAGAGGTTTTTAAACTTGGCACACTGATTCTAGGCTGCCTCAAGGATCATGTCACCAACTTTCAACTCAACACCTCAAACTCTCTAGCGCCACCAACAGGTCAAAATCACATGTACATTTCTGCATGTTACTTTTGAACAATACGTCTGATCATCAAATTCTTAGTATCGCTGGGATGCTTGGCGCAAAAGGAATCCAACGCGCCCTGTCTCGTCATATTCCACCCAGTAGATTTTCCGCCATTTTGAATTATGTGAAAATCAATTAAAATGCTTCTCCTCCCTCAATTTTTGAACAATTTCTCCCAAACTTGGTAGATGGCAACTGGGGACTAAGCTGCATACAAAACTTACCCGGTTTTTAGAATTTCCTAAGCGTTTGGCCGTGGCAGCCAATCAAAATTGGAAGGCAGATGCAAAACAGGAAGTGTGCTCATTTCTCGGCCACCCTTTGGCGTATCTTAAGAAAACTTGGTGGCATTATGCGCCACCCCTCCCGAAAGGGCAGCAAAAAATTTGGAACAAATTGGCTGCTAGGGGGCGCTATAACTAGGAAAAATGTGTTTTGGCTCATATCTCATGATGCGTTTTGGCTAGAAACAAAATTCCACTATGTCAGGAATCCGTGGCTCAAGCTGAATCCATTGGACTCTATGACGTCATATTCTGACTTGAGGATTTTCCGACATTTTGAATTTTGTTAACATCAATGAAATTCGATGGCACCCCATAGAACCGTATGACTAGAGGTTTTCAAATTTGGCAGACTGATTCTTGGCTCCCTCAAGGGTCTTGTTACCAAATTTCAACTCAGCACCTCAAACTCTCTAGCGCCACCAACAGGTCAAAGTCGCAGGTACTTTTCTGCCTGTTACTTTTGAACCATACGTCTGATCATCAAAACCTTAGAATCTCTGAAATGGTTGGATCACACCGAATCCAACGCGCCCTGTGGCGTCATATTGCGCCTGGTAGATTTTCCGCCATTTTGAATTATGTGGAAATCAATTAAAATGCTTCTTCTCCCTCAGTTTTTGACCAATTTCTCCCAAACTTGGTAGACACCAACTGTGCATGACGCTGCACAAGAATCTTACACGGATTTTCGAATTTCATAAGGGTTTGGCCGTGGCAGCCAATCAAATTTGGCTGCACAGATGCGAAAGAGGATGTGTGCTCACATCTCGGCCTCCCTTTAGGCTATCTTAAGGAAACTTGGTGGCATTATGCCAGACGCCACCACAAAGGTCCCCAAAAAACTTGGAACAACTTGGCTGCTAGGGGGCGCTATAACTAGAAAAAATGACTTTTGGCTCATATCTCATGATGCCTTTGGGCTAGAAACAAAATTCCACTATCTCTGGAATCCTTGGCTCAAGCCGAATCCATCGGAGCCTATGCCTTCATATTCAGCCTTTAGGATTTTATGCCATTTTGAATTTTGTAAAAATCAATTAAAATGCTTCTCCTCCCTCAATTTTTCACCAATTTCTCCCAAACTTGGTAGAGAGCTACTTTGGACTAAGCTGCACAAGGGCATTACCTGGCCCAAGTGCATTCTGCTGGCCTTCCGACTAGGCTCATGTGCTGCTTGGCCCCCACATTGCTGCTTGCAGCTATATTTATTATTATTATTATTATTATTATTATTATTCAGTCCACTTCCGCCTCTGCAAGTCTATGGCAGCCCATAGAACCGTCTGGTAAAAAGTTGTGAAATTTGGCACACTGATTCTAGACACTCTCAACATTCCTCTCACCAAATTTCAGGCCTCTACCTCAAACCCGTTAGCGCCACCAACAGGTCAAAGTCCCAGGTACATTTCTGCTTGTAACTTTTGAACCGTTGGTCTGATTTTCAAAAACTTGGTATCCCTGGAATCCTTGGGCCAAGACGAATCCAACGCACCCCATGACGTCATTTCCCGCCCATATATTTTTCCCGCCATTTTGAATTTTGTGAAAATCAATTAAAATGTTTCAACTCCCTCAATTTTTTACCAATTTCTCCCAAACTTGGAAGATAGCATAATTGGACCAACCTGCACAAAAGTTATACCCGGTGATTTGAATTTCACAAGCGTTTGGCCGTGGCAGCCAATCAAACTTGGCTGCAAAGATGCGAAACAGGAAGTGTGCTCATTTCTCGGCCACCCTTTGGCGTATCTTAACGAAACTTGGTGCCTTTATGCAGCACCCCTCCCGAAAGGGCCCCAAAAAATTTGGAACAAATTGGCTGCTAGGGGGCGCTATAACTAGGAAAAATGTCTTTTGGCTCATATCTCATGACTCGTTTTGGCTAGAAACAAAATTCCACTATGGCAGGAATCCTTGGCTCAACACGAATCCATCGCACCCTATGACGTCATATTCTGCCTTGAGGATTTTCCGCCATTTTGAATTTTGTTAAAATCAGTGAAATTCTATGGCAACGCATAGAACCGTCTGACTAGAGGTTTTTAAACTTGGCACACTGATTCTAGGCTCCCTCAAGGATCTTGTCACCAAATTTCAACTCAGCACCTCAAACTCTCTAGCGCCACCAACAGGTCAAAGTTGCAAGTACACTTCTGCTTGTTACTTTTGAACCATACGTCTGATCATCAAAATCTTAGTATCGCTGGAATACTTGGGTCACCACGAATCCAGGGGCCCTGTCTCGTCATATTCCACCCAGGAGATTTTCCGCCATTTTGAATTATGTGAAAATCAATTAAAATGCTTCTCCTCCCACAATTTTTGAAGAATTTCTCCCAAACTTGGTACATGGCAACTGGGGACTAAGCTGCACAAGAAACATACCCGGTTTTTAGAATTTCTTAAGCGTTTGGCCGTGGCAGCCAATCAAATTTGGCTGGCAGATGCAAGACAGGAAGTGTGCTCATTTCTCGGCGAACCTTTGGCGTATCTTAACGAAACTTGGTGGCTTTATGCAACACCCCTCCCCAAAGAGCAGCAAAAAA
>NC_083588.1:26024611-26029611 GCF_027579695.1 Neoarius graeffei
ACGGTTTTTGAATGACAAGCCTCAAAGTGAGGAGAGCACAGGTGAGCGGCCTCATTGACTCCCAGTATAAACGTTGCTGAAAAGTCACTCGTTTTTAACTCCCTGTAGCGTCCTCATTTTTAACAATACAAACAAAAAAATACATCATTTTATTCAGGAGACCCTTCTAGCGCTCACTGTGAAAGAATTTTGTGAATAGCTGCTTCCGTTGTCGAGTTATTTGTCATTGTTCGAGGCCTGGTCCATAGCAATTTACAGCAGACACCTGACATAATCTTGTGTGTGTTTCTTAACTCTCCTGTTCAGGCCCATCACCATGCCAATTGGGGCCAGTGACGGGGCAGAGGGAAAAGCTGTCTCAAGAACACACACATCATGCTCAAAATTTCAAACTTAAACTGTTTTCAGCCACAAATTTCACACTACAGACATAATTTTCTCAAAAGTAGTAGTCACACTTGTCCCAAAAAAACCCCATTCATTTCTATGGAATTAATTGAAAAAAAAGCACTTTTTCAACGTTTTTCAAAAATCCGCTGCTCTGGCATGCTTTCACCTAGAGACGTGATTCAACCTCTAAAACGTAGGAAAACTTCTCCTCTGTGGATCTGGCATTCAACTTTTCTGCTAGGTTCTACACTTTCGGATCAGTCCCGGGTCAAACGCCATGTGGTTTCTGGGAGAAAATCCGGCTTTTGAATGGGTGTCTATTGCGTTACACACCAGTGAAGGTCATTATCTTAGAGTGTAGACAGTTTGAAAAAAAAGGTCAAACTTTCTCGCTTAAACTCTGTTTTCAGCCACAAATTTCACTCTACAGACATGATTTTCTCAAAAGTAGTAGGAAAACTTGTCCTGATTCACACAATGTGTCTTCCTAAACGGTAGGATTTACGGTTTTTGAATGACAAGCCTCAAAGCGAGGAGAGCACAGGTGAGCGGCCTCATTGACTCCCAGTATAAACGTTGCTGAAAAGTCACTCGTTTTTAAATCCCTGTAGCGTCCTCATTTTTAACAATACAAACAAAAAAATACATCATTTTATTCAGGAGACCCTTCTAGCGCTCACTGTGAAAGAATTTTGTGAATAGCTGCTTCCGTTGTCGAGTTATTTGTCATTGTTCGAGGCCTGGTCCTTCATAAAAAAAACAGTAGAAAACTCCAGCCCTTGTGTGTCAGCCTCACCTTAGCCGCCCACTTTATTAGGAACACTTCTGTTCGTACATACAAACTACAAACACTCTTCTTAGAGTTTAGAGTTTATTTTATTTTTAAAAGGGACAGTGCACAAATTAAACATTATCCTTGTGTTAAGGACAGATGTCTGTCCCAGGTTATAGCAGTACATGCTAATTTCCGCCTGTAGTCACTTTGGTCATACTCTTGAATAGGTCTTCTTCATGATGGCTGCTGTCTCGAGCACACACACGATCATTGCATTGAAACATCATTGCGGGTCACGCGTTCACGGCCAGCGAACATGCGTGAGCGAATTGCTTCGCGCACTGCATCCTCTCACAATTTCCCCCGGGGAATTGTCCAGTCTAGTTATTGGGGGCCAAGCAGCGAAGCTGCGAAGGCACCCATAGTGATTCTATTGTTTCTTATTATTATTATTATTATTATTATTATTATTATTATTATTATTATTCAGTCCACTTCCGCCTCTGCAAGTCTATGGCAGCCCATAGAACCGTCTGGTAAAAAGTTGTGAAATTTGGCACACTGATTCTAGACACTCTCAACATTCCTCTCAGCAAATTTCAGGCCTCTACCTCAAACCCTCTAGCGCCACCAACAGCTCAAAGTCGCAGGTACATTTCTGCTTGTAACTTTTGAACCGTTGGTCTGATTTTCAAAAACTTGGTATCCCTGGAATCCTTGGGCCAAGACGAATCCAAGGCACCCCATGACGTCATTTTCCGCCATATACTTTTCCCGCCATTTTGAATTTTGTGAAAATCAATTAAAATGTTTCAACTCCCTCAATTTTTTACCAATTTCTCCCAAACTTGGAAGATAGCATAATTGGACTAACCTGCACAAAAGTTATACCCGGTGATTTGAATTTCACAAGCGTTTGGCCGTGGCAGCCAATCAAATTTGGCTGCGCAGACGCAAAACAGGAAGTGCACTCATATCTCGGTGGCCCTTTGGCCAATCTTGACGAAGCTTGGTGGCATTATGCAAAACCCCTTCCCAAAGGGCCACAACAAATTTGGACCAAATTGGACGCTAGGGGGCGCTATAACTAGGAAAAATGCCTTTTGGCTCATATCTCATGATGCGTTTTGGCTAGAAAGAAAATTCAACTATCTCTGGAATCCATGGGTCAAGACGAATCCATCGCACCCTATGACGTCATATTCTGCCTTGAGGATTTTCCGCCATTTTGAATTTTGTTAAAATCAATGAAATTCTATGGCAACGCATAGAACCATCTGACTAGAGGTTTTTAAACTTGGCAAACTGATTCTAGGCTGCCTCAAGGATCTTGTCACCAAATTTCAACTCACCACCTCAAACTCTCTAGCGCCACCAACAGGTCAAAGTTGCAGGTACATTTCTGCTTGTTACTTTTGAACCATACGTCTGATCATCAAAATCTTAGTATCGCTGGAATGCTTGTGTCACAGCGACTCCAACGCGCCCTGTCTCGTCATATTCCACCCAGTAGATTTTCCGCCATTTTGAATTATGTGAAAATCAATTAAAATGCTTCTCCTCCCTCAATTTTTGAACAATTTCTCCCAAGCTTGGTAGATGGCAACTGGGGACTAATCTGCACAAGAATCTTACCCGGTAATTAGAATTTCCTAAGCGTTTGGCTGTGGCAGCCAATCAAATTTGGCTTGCAGATGCAAAACAGGAAGTGTGCTCATTTCTCGGCCACCCTTTGGCCTATCTTAACGAAACTTGGTGGCTTTATGCAGCACCCCTCCCCAAAGGGCAACAAAAAATTTGGAACAAATTGGCTGCTAGGGGGCGCTATAACTAGGAAAAATGTCTTTTGGCTCATATCTCATGATGCGTTTTGGGTAGAAACAAAATTCCACTATCTCTGGAATCCATGGGTCAAGACGAATGCATCGCACCCTATGCCGTCATATTCTGACTTGAGGATTTTCCGCCATTTTGAATTTTGTTAAAATCAAAGAAATTCGATGGCAACCCATAGAACCGTATGACTAGAGGTTTTCAAATTTGGCAGACTGATTCTAGGCACCCTCAAGGGTCTTGTGACCAAATTTCAACTCACCACCTCAAACTCTCTAGCGCCACCAACAGGTCAAATTCGCAGGTACATTTCTGGTTGTTACTTTTGAACCATACGTCTGATCGTCAAAAGCTTAGTATCTCTGGAATGCTTGGGTCAAAATGAATCCAACGCGCCCTGTTTCGTCATATTGCACCTGGTAGATTTTCCGCCATTTTGAATTATGTGAAAATCAATTAAAATGCTACTCCTCCCTCAGTTTTTGACCATTTTCTCCCAAATTTGGTCCATAGCAACGGTGGAGGAAACTGCACAAGAATCTTACACGGATTTTCGAATTTCATAAGCGTTTGGCTGTGGCAGCCAATCAAATTTGGCTGCACAGACGCGAAAGAGGATGTGTGCTCACATCTCGGCCGCCCTTTGGCAGATCTTAACGAAACTTGGTGGCATTATGACAGACACCACCAGAAAGGTCCCCAAAAAACGTGGACCAACTTGGCCGCTAGGGGGCGCTATAACTAGCAAAAATGAATTTTGGCTCATATCTCATGATGCGTTTGGGCTAAAAACAAAATTCCACGATCTCTGGAATCCTTGGTTCAAGCCGAATCCATCGCACCCTATCACGTCATATTCAGCCTTGAGGATTTTCCGCCATTTTGAATTTTGTTAAAATCAATGAAATTCTATGGCAACCCATAGAACCGTCAGACGAGAGGTTGAGAAATTTGGCACACTGATTCTAGGCTCGCTCAAGGTTCTTGTCAGCAAATTTCAACTCACTGCCTCAAACTCTCTAGCGCCACCAACAGGACAAAGTTGGAAGTACATTTCTGCTTGTTACTTTTGAACCGTACGGCTGATTGTCAAAATCTTAGTATTGCTGGAATCCATCGGTCAAACCGAATCCAACCTATCCTATCTCGTCATATTGCACCTGGTAGATTTTCCGCTATTTTGAAATTTGTTAAAATCATGTAAATTGCTACTCCTCCCTCAATTTTTGACCAAATTTGCCCAGACTTGGTTGATAGCATCATTGCACCAAGCCGCACAAAATTTATCCTCAGTCTTTTGAAATTTTTAAACTGTTTGGCCGCAGCAGCCAATGAAACTCAGCTGCGAAGATGTCAAACAGGATGTGAGCTCATATCTCGGCAGCCCTTTGACATTTCTTAACCAACCTTGGTGGGATTATGCCCCACCCCTCCGCAAGCTCTCCTACCAAATTTGGTGCACATTGGCCATTAGGGGGCGCTATAACTATACAAAATATATTTTGGCTCATATGTCATTGAGCTCATATGTCAGCAGTCTTCTAGCACACACACACACACACACACACATACACACCAAGTACACTTGAAGTAATTTCAGCCATCACAGTCAATCGAATTTGATGATGAAGCCGCCGAACAACAAATGACCTTGTATCTCAGTCAAACGATGGTATATCGACATGAAACTTCTTGTGTGTGCTCGTGACCATCTGTCTGGCCCAAATGCATTCTGCGAGCCTGACGACTAGGCTCATAGGCTGCTTGGCCCCCTCATTGCTGCTTGCAGCTATATTTATTATTATTATTCAGTCCACTTCCGCCTCTGCAAGTCTATGGCAGCCCATAGAACCGTCTGGTAAAAAGTTGTGAAATTTGGCACACTGATTCTAGACAGTCTCAACATTCCTCTCAGCAAATTTCAGGCCTCTACCTCAAACCGTCTAGCGCCACCAACAGGTCAAAGTCGCAGGTACATTTCTGCTTGTAACTTTTGACCCGT
>NC_083588.1:26037111-26042111 GCF_027579695.1 Neoarius graeffei
CAAACTCTCTAGCGCCACCAACAGGTCAAAGTTGCAAGTACACTGCTGCTTGTTACTTTTGAACCATACATCTGATCATCAAAATCTTAGTATGCTTGGAATGCTTGGGTCAAAAGGAATCCAACGCACCCTGTCTCGTCATATTCCACCCAGGAGATTTTCCGCCATTTTGAATTATGTGAAAATCAATTAAAATGCTTCTCCTCCCACAATTTTTGAAGAATTTCTCCCAAACTTGGTAGATGGCAACTGGGGACTAAGCTGCACAAGAAACATACCCGGTTTTTAGAATTTCTTAAGCGTTTGGCCGTGGCAGCCAATCAAATTTGGCTGGCAGATGCAAGACAGGAAGTGTGCTCATTTCTCGGCGAACCTTTGGCGTATCTTAACGAAACTTGGTGGCTTTATGCAACACCCCTCCCCAAAGGGCAGCAAAAAATTTGGAGCAAATTGGCTGCTAGGGGGCGCTATAACTAGGAAAAATGTCTTTTGGCTCATATCTCATGATGCGTTTTGCCTAGAAACAAAATTCCACTATCTCAGGAATCCTTGGCTCAAGCCGAATCCACCGCACCCTATGACGTCATATTCTGCCTTGAGGATTTTCCACCATTTTGAATTTTGTTAAAATCAATGAAATTCTATGGCAATGCATAGAACCGTCTGACTAGAGGTTTTTAAACTTGGCACACTGATTCTAGGCTCCCTCAAGGATCTTGTCACCAAATTTCAACTCAGCACCTCAAACTCTCTAGCGCCACCAACAGGTCAAAATTGCAGGTACATTTCTGCTTGTTACTTTTGAACCATACGTCTGATCATCAAATTCTTAGTGTGGCTGGAATGCTTGGGTCAAAAGGAATCCAATGGGCCCTGTCTCCTCATATTCCACCCAGTAGATTTTCCGCCATTTTGAATTATGTGAAAATCAATTAAAATGCTTCTCCTCCCTCAATTTTTGGAAAATTTCTCCCAAACGTGGTACATGGCAACTGGGGCCTAAGCTGCACAAGAAATATGCCCGGTTTTTAGAATTTCTTAAGCGTTTGGCCGTGGCAGCCAATCAAATTTGGCTGGCATATGCAAAACAGGAAGTTTGCTCATTTCTCAGCCACCCTTTGGCGTATCTTAACGAAACTGGGTGGCTTTATGCAGCACCCCTCCCCAAAGGGCAGCAAAAAAATTGGAACAAATTGGCTGCTAGGGGGCGCTATAACTAGGAAAAATGTCTTTAGGCTCATATCTCATGATGCGTTTTGGCTAGAAACAAAATTCCACTATGTCAGGAATCCTTGGCTCAAGACGAACTCATCGCACCCTATGACGTCATATTCTGCCTTGAGGATTTTCCGCCATTTTGAATTTTGTTAAAATCAATGAAATTCAATGGCAACGCATAGAACCGTCTGACTAGAGGTTTTTAAACTTGGCATACTGATTCTAGGCTGCCTCAAGGATCTTGTCACCAAATTTCAACTCAGCACCTCAAAAACTCTAGCGCCACCAACAGGTCAAAGTCGCAGGTACATTTCTGCTTGTTACTTTTGAAACATTCGTCTGATCATCAAAATCTTAGTATCTCTAGAATGCTTGGGTCACAAGGAATCCAACGCGCCCTGTCTCGTCATATTCTACCCAGTAGATTTTCCGGCATTTTGAATTATGTGAAAATCAATTAAAATGCTTCTCCTCCCTCAGTTTTTGACCAATTTCTCCCAAACTTGGTAGATAGCAACTCTGGAGGAGCCTACACAAGTATCTTACACGGATTTTTGAATTTCATAAACGTTTGGCCGTGGCAACCAATCAAATTTGGCTGAGCATATGCGAACCAGGAAGTGTGCTCATATCTCGGCCGCCCTTTGGCGTATCTAAATGAAACTTGGTGGCATTGTGCAAGACCTCTCCAAAAAGGGCCCCAACAAATTTGGAACACATTGGCGGCAAGGGGGCGCTATAACAAGGAAAAATGTCTTTTTGCTCATATCTCATGATGCGTTTTGGGTAGAAACAAAATTCCACTATCGCTGGAATCCTTGGGTCAAGCCGAATCCATCACAACCTATGAGGTCATATTCAGACTTGAGGATTTTCCGCCATTTTGAATTTCGTGAAAATCAATTAAAATGCTTCTCCTACCTCAATTTTTGACCAATTTCTCCCAAACTTGGTACATCGCAACTTTGCACTAGGCTGCACAAGGGCATTACATGGCGCAAATGCCTTCTACTGGCCTGACATCTCGTCTCATATGCTGCTTGGCCCCCACATTGCTGCTTGCAGCTATATTTATTGGGGGCCAAGCAGCAAAGCTGCGAAGGCACCCATAGTGATTCTATTGTTTCTTATTATTATTATTATTATTATTATTATTATTATTATTATTATTATTATTCAGTCCACTTCCGCCTCTGCAAGTCTATGGCAGCCCATAGAACCGTCTGGTAAAAAGTTGTGAAATTTGGCACACTGATTCTAGACACTCTCTACATTCCTCTCACCAAATTTCAGGCCTCTACCTCAAACCCGTTAGCGCCACCAACAGGTCAAAGTCCCAGGTACATTTCTGCTTGTAACTTTTGAACCGTTGGTCTGATTTTCAAAAACTTGGTATCCCTGGAATCCTTGGGCCAAGACGAATCCAACGCACCCCATGACGTCATTTCCCGCCCATATATTTTTCCCGCCATTTTGAATTTTGTGAAAATCAATTAAAATGTTTCAACTCCCTCAATTTTTTACCAATTTCTCCCAAACTTGGAAGATAGCATAATTGGACCAACCTGCACAAAAGTTATACCCGGTGATTTGAATTTCACAAGCGTTTGGCCGTGGCAGCCAATCAAACTTGGCTGCAAAGATGCGAAACAGGAAGTGTGCTCATTTCTCGGCCACCCTTTGGCGTATCTTAACGAAACTTGGTGCCTTTATGCAGCACCCCTCCCGAAAGGGCCCCAAAAAATTTGGAACAAATTGGCTGCTAGGGGGCGCTATAACTAGGAAAAATGTCTTTTGGCTCATATCTCATGACTCGTTTTGGCTAGAAACAAAATTCCACTATGGCAGGAATCCTTGGCTCAAGACGAATCCATCGCACCCTATGACGTCATATTCTGCCTTGAGGATTTTCCGCCATTTTGAATTTTGTTAAAATCAGTGAAATTCTATGGCAACGCATAGAACCGTCTGACTAGAGGTTTTTAAACTTGGCACACTGATTCTAGGCTCCCTCAAGGATCTTGTCACCAAATTTCAACTCAGCACCTCAAACTCTCTAGCGCCACCAACAGGTCAAAGTTGCAAGTACACTTCTGCTTGTTACTTTTGAACCATACGTCTGATCATCAAAATCTTAGTATCGCTGGAATACTTGGGTCACCACGAATCCAGGGGCCCTGTCTCGTCATATTCCACCCAGGAGATTTTCCGCCATTTTGAATTATGTGAAAATCAATTAAAATGCTTCTCCTCCCACAATTTTTGAAGAATTTCTCCCAAACTTGGTACATGGCAACTGGGGACTAAGCTGCACAAGAAACATACCCGGTTTTTAGAATTTCTTAAGCGTTTGGCCGTGGCAGCCAATCAAATTTGGCTGGCAGATGCAAGACAGGAAGTGTGCTCATTTCTCGGCGAACCTTTGGCGTATCTTAACGAAACTTGGTGGCTTTATGCAACACCCCTCCCCAAAGAGCAGCAAAAAATTTGGAACAAATTGGCTGCTAGGGGGCGCTATAACTAGGAAAAATGTCTTTTGGCTCATATCTCATGATGCGTTTTGCCTAGAAACAAAATTCCACTATGTCAGGAATCCTTGGCTCAAGCCGAATCCACCGCACCCTATGACGTCGTATTCTGCCTTGAGGATTTTCCACCATTTTGAATTTTGTTAAAATCAATGAAATTCTATGGCAATGCATAGAACCGTCTGACTAGAGGTTTTTAAACTTGGCACACTGATTCTAGGCTGCCTCAAGGATCTTGTCACCAAATTTCAACTCAGCACCTCAAACTCTCTAGCGCCACCAACAGGTCAAAATTGCAGGTACATTTCTGCTTGTTACTTTTGAACCATACGTCTGATCATCAAATTCTTAGTGTGGCTGGAATGCTTGGGTCAAAAGGAATCCAATGGGCCCTGTCTCCTCATATTCCACCCAGTAGATTTTCCGCCATTTTGAATTATGTGAAAATCAATTAAAATGCTTCTCCTCCCTCAATTTTTGGAAAATTTCTCCCAAACGTGGTACATGGCAACTGGGGCCTAAGCTGCACAAGAAATATGCCCGGTTTTTAGAATTTCTTAAGCGTTTGGCCGTGGCAGCCAATCAAATTTGGCTGGCATATGCAAAACAGGAAGTTTGCTCATTTCTCGGCCACCCTTTGGCGTATCTTAACGAAACTGGGTGGCTTTATGCAGCACCCCTCCCCAAAGGGCAGCAAAAAATTTGGACCAAATTGGCTGCTAGGGGGCGCTATAACTAGGAAAAATGTCTTTAGGCTCATATCTCATGATGCGTTTTGGCTAGAAACAAAATTCCACTATGTCAGGAATCCTTGGCTCAAGACGAACTCATCGCACCCTATGACGTCATATTCTGCCTTGAGGATTTTCCACCATTTTGAATTTTGTTAAAATCAATGAAATTCTATGGCAATGCATAGAACCGTCTGACTAGAGGTTTTTAAACTTGGCACACTGATTCTAGGCTGCCTCAAGGATCTTGTCACCAAATTTCAACTCAGCACCACAAACTCTCTAGCGCCACCAACAGGTCAAAATTGCAGGTACATTTCTGCTTGTTACTTTTGAACCATACGTCTGATCATCAAATTCTTAGTGTGGCTGGAATGCTTGGGTCAAAAGGAATCCAACGCACCCTGTTTCATCATGTTCCACCCAGTAGATTTTCCGCCATTTTGAATTATGTGAAAATCAATTAAAATGCTTCTCCTCCCTCAATTTTTGACCAATTTCTCCCAAACTTGGTAGATGGCAC
>NC_083588.1:26049611-26069611 GCF_027579695.1 Neoarius graeffei
GGCCATTAGGGGGCGCTATAACTTTCCAAAATGTATTTAGGATCATATATCATTGAGCTCATATCTCAGCAGTCTCTTAGCACACACACACACCTAGTACACTTGAAGTAATTTCAGGCATCACAGTCAATCGATTTTGACGGTGACACCGTGCATGCCTCTACCCATCTGGCTGGAGGTACATTTCTGCTTGTAAACACTTCCTGTGCGTGCCTCTGATCGTCTGCCTGGTCAGTTCTTTCTGTTGCCATGGCAACTTAGGCTGGGTCACGCTGCTTGGCCCCGCATTGCTGCTTGCAGCTATATTTAGGGGCCAAGCAGCGAAGCTGGCGAAGGCCCCTAATGAGTTTGTCGGTTTTCTTATTATTAGGGGCCAAGCAGCGAAGCTGGCGAAGGCCCCTAATGTGTTTGTAGGTTTTCTTATTATTATTATAATTCAACTTTCTTCTCCTATGGGAAGTCAATGGCAGCCCATAGAGCCACACATAGGAAAATGCTCAAATTTGGCACACACATTTCAGACAGTCTCAGCATTCCCCACAACAATTTTTAGGTCCCCACCCCCAACCCTCTAGCGCCACCAGCAGGTCAAAGTTGTAGGTACATTTCTGCTTGTAACTTTTGAACCGTACGTCCGATTTTCAAAAACTTGGTATCCCTGGAATCCTTGAGTCAAGACGAATCCAAAGCACCCCATGACGTCATTTTCCGCCCATATAGTTTTCCCGCCATTTTGAATTTTGTGAAAATCAATTAAAATGCTTCTCCTCCCTCAATTTTTGACCAATTTCTCCCAAACTTGGTAGATGGCAACTTTCGACTAAGCTGCACAAGAAACTTACCCGGTTTTTAGAATTTCATAAGCGTTTGGCCATGGCAGCCAATCAAAATTGACGGCGCAGACGCCAAACAGGATGTGTGCTCATATCTCTGCCGCCCTTTGGCGTATCTTAACGAAACTTGGTGGCTTTATGCCCTACCGCTCGATAATGGCCCACAAAAAATTTGGAACAAATGGGCTGCTAGGGGGCGCTATAACTAGGAAAAATGACTTTTGGCTCATATCTCATGATCCGTTTGGGCTAGAAACAAAATTCCACTGCGTCTGGAATCCTTGGGTCAAGACGAATCCATCGCACCCTATGACGTCATATTCTGCCTTGAGGATTTTCCGCCATTTTGAATTTTGTTAAAATCAATGAAATTCTATGGCAACCCATAGAACTGTCTGACTAGAGGTTTTCAAATTATGCACACTGATTCTAGGCTGCCTCAAGGTTCTTGTCACCAAATTTCAACTCACCACCTCAAACTCTCTAGCGCCACCAACAGGTCAAAGTTGCAGGTACATTTCTGCTTGTTACTTTTGAACCGTATGTCTGATCGTCAATATCTTAGGATCGCTGGAATACTTGGGTCAAAACGAGTCCAATGCCCCCTATAGCGTCATATTCCGCCTGGTATATTTTCCGCCATTTTGAATTTTGTGAAAATCAATTAAAATGCTTCTCCTCCCTCAATTTTTGACCAATTCCTTCCAAACTTGGTAGATGGCAACTTTGGACTAAGCTGCACAAAAAACTTACCCGGTTTTTAGAAATTCATAAGCGTTTGGCCGTGGCTGCCAATCAAATATGGCGTTGCAGACGCAAAACAGGAAGTGTGCTCATATCTCGGCAGCCCTTTGACCTTTCTTAACCAAACTTGGTGGGATTGTGTCTCACCCGTCCAAAAGGGCCCTTACCAGATTTGGTGCACATTGGCCATTAGGGGGCGCTATAACTTTCCAAAATGTCTTTTGGCTCATATATCATTGAGCTCATATCTCAGCAGTCTTTTAGCACACACAGACACACACCTAGTACACTTGAAGTAATTTCAGCCATCACAGTCAATCGAATTTGATGGTGAAGCCGTGCATGCCTCTAACCATCTGGTTGGAGGTACATTTCTGCTTGTAAACACTTCCTGTGCGTGCCTATGACCGTCTGCCTGGTCAGTTCTTTCTGTTGCCATGGCAACTTAGGCTGGGTCACACTGCTTGGCCCCGCATTGCTGCTTGCAGCTATATTTATTATTATTATTATTATTATTCAACTTTCTTCTCCTATGGGATGTCAATGGCAGCCCATAGAACCACACATAGGAAAATGCTCAAATTTGGCACACACATTCTAGACAGTCTCAGCATTCCCCACAACAACTTTTAGGTCCCCACCCCCAACCCTCTAGCGCCACCAGCAGGTCAAAGTTGCAGGTACATTTCTGCTTGTAACTTTTGAACCGTTGGTCCGATTTTCAAAAACTTGGTATCCCTGGAATCCTTGGGTCAAGACGAATCCAAAGCACCCCATGACGTCATTTTCCGCCCATATAGTTTTCCCGCCATTTTGAATTTTGTGAAAATCAATTAAAATGCTTCTCCTCCCTCAATTTTGGACCAATTTCTCCCAAACTTGGTAGATGGCAACTTTGGACTAAGCTCCACAAGAAACTTACCCGGTTTTTAGAATTTCATAAGCGTTTGGCCGTGGCAGCCAATCAAAATTGGAGGCGCAGACGCCAAACAGGTAGTGTAATCATATTTCGGCCGGCCTTTGGCCTATCTTAACGAAACTTGGTGGGTTTATGCCCCACCCCTCCATGAAGGACCCCAAAGAATTTGGAACAAATTGGCTGCTAGGGGGCGCTATAACTAGGAAAAATGTCTTTTGGCTCATATCTCATGATGCGTTTTGGCTAGAAACAAAATTCCAGTGCCTATGGAATCCTTGGGTCAAGACGAATCTATCGCACCCTATGACGTCATATTCTGCCTTGAGGATTTTCCGCCATTTTGAATTTTGTTAAAATCAATGAAATTCTATGGCAACCCATAGAACCGTCTGACGACAGGTTTTCAAATTTGGCACACTGATTCTAGGCTGGCTCAAGGTTCTTGTCTGCAAATTTCAACTCACCACCTCAAACTCTCTAGCGCCAACAACAGGCCAAAGTTGCATGTACATTTCTGCTTGTTACTTTTGAACCGTATGTCTGATCGTCAAAATCTGTGTATCGCTGGAATCCTTGGGTCAAAACGAATCCAACGCATCCTATGCCGTCATATTCCGCCTTGTATATTTTCCGCCATTTTGAATTATGTGAAAATCAATTAAAATGCTTCTCCTCCCTCAATTTTTGACCAATTCCTTCCAAACTTGGTAGATGGCAACTGTGGACTAAGCTGCACAAGAAACTTACCCGGATTTTAGAATTTCATAAGCGTTTGGCCGTGGCAGCCAATCAAATTTGGCTGCGCAGACGTCAAACAGGAAGTGTGGTGATATTTCGGCCGCCCTTTGGCGTATCTTAACGAAACTTGGTGAGATTATGCGGCACCCCTGCATGAAGGAACAGAAAAAAATTGGAACAAATTGGCTGCCAGGGGGCGCTATAACTAGGAAAAATGACTTTTGGCTCATATCTCATGATGCGTTTGGGGTAGAAACAAAATTCCACTATCTCTGGAATCCTTGGGTCAAGACGAATCTATCGCACCCTATGACGTCATATTCTGCCTTGAGGATTTTCCGCCATTTTGAATTTTGTTAAAATCAATGAAATTCTATGGCAACTCATAGAACTGTCTGACTAGAGGTTTTCAAATTTGGCACACTGATTCTAGGCTGCCTCAAGGTTCTTGTCAGCAAATTTCAACTCACCACCTCAAACTCTCTAGCGCCACCAACAGGTCAAATTTGCAGGTACATTTCTGCTTGTTACTTTTGAACCGTACTTCTGATCGTCAAAAGCTAAGTATCTGTGGGATCCTTGGGTCAACACGAATCCAACGCACCCTATGGCGTCATATTCCGCCTGGTATATTTTCCGCCATTTTGAATTTTGTGAAAATCAATTAAAATGCTTCTCCTCCCTCAATCTTTGACCAATTCCTTCCAAGCTTGGTACATGGCAACTTTGGACTAAGCTGCACATAAAACTTACCCGGTTTTTCGAATTTCATAAGCGTTTGGCCGTGGCGGCCAATCAAATTTGGACGTGCAGATGTGAAACAGGAAGTGTGGTCATATCTCGGCAGCCCTTTGACCTTTCTTAACCAAACTTGGTGGGATTATGCCCCACCCCTCCAAAAGGTCCCATTCTACATTTGGTGCACATTGGCCATTAGGGGGCGCTATAACTTTCCAAAATGTATTTAGGATCATATATCATTGAGCTCATATCTCAGCAGTCTCTTAGCACACACACACACACACACACACACCTAGTACACTTGAAGTAATTTCAGGCATCACAGTCAATCGATTTTGACGGTGAAGCCGTGCATGCCTCTACCCATCTGGTTGGAGGTACATTTCTGCTTGTAAACACTTCCTGTGCGTGCCTCTGATCGTCTGCCTGGTCAGTTCTTTCTGTTGCCATGGCAACTTAGGCTGGGTCACCCTGCTTGGCCCCGCATTGCTGCTTGCAGCTATATTTAGGGGCCAAGCAGCGAAGCTGGCGAAGGCCCCTAATGAGTTTGTCGGTTTTCTTATTATTATTATTATTATTATTATTATTATTCATCTTTCTTCTCCTATGGGAAGTCAATGGCAGCCCATAGAGCCACACATAGGAAAATGCTCAAATTTGGCACACACATTTGAGACAGTCTCAGCATTCCCCATAACAATTTTTAGGTCCCGACCCCCAACCCTCTGGCGCCACCAGCAGGTCAAAGTTGCAGGTACATTTCTGCTTGTAACTTTTGAACCGTTGGTCCGATTTTCAAAAACTTGGTATCGCTGGAATCCTTAGGTCAAGACGAATCCAAAGCACCCCATGACGTCATTTTCCGCCCATATAGTTTTCCCGCCATTTTGAATTTTGTGAAAATCACTTAAAATGCTTCTCCTCCCTCAATTTTTGACAAATTTCTCCCAAACTTGGTAGATGGCAACTGGGGACTAAGCTGCACAAGAAACTTACCCGGATTTTAGAATTTCATAAGCGTTTGGCCGTGGCAGCCAATCAAATTTGGCTGCGCAGACGCCAAACAGGAAGTGTGCTCATATTTCGGCCGCCCTTTGGCGTATCTTAACGAAACTTGGTGAGATTATGCCCCACCCCTGCATGAAGGAACACAAAAAAATTGGAACAAATTGGCTGCTAGGGGGCGCTATAACTAGGAAAAATGACTTTTGGCTCATATCTCATGATGCGTTTGGGGTAGAAACAAAATTCCACTATCTCTGGAATCCTTGGGTCAAGACGAATCTATCGCACCCTATGACGTCATATTCTGCCTTGAGGATTTTCCGCCATTTTGAATTTTGTTAAAATCAATGAAATTCTATGGCAACCCATAGAACTGTCTGAGTAGAGGTTTTCAAATTTGGCACACTGATTCTAGGCTGCCTCAAGGTTCTTGTCAGCAAATTTCAACTCATCATCTCAAACTGTCTAGCGCCACCAACAGGTCAAAGTTGCAGGTACATTTCTGCTTGTTACTTTTGAACTGTACTTCTGATCGTCAAAATCTAAGTATCTATGGGATCCTTGGGTCAACACGAATCCAACGCACCCTATGGCGTCATATTCCGCCTGGTATATTTTCCGCCATTTTGAATTTTGTGAAAATCAATTAAAATGCTTCTCCTCCCTCAATCTTTGACCAATTCCTTCCAAGCTTGGTACATGGCAACTTTGGACTAAGCTGCACATAAAACTTACCCGGTTTTTCGACTTTCATAAGCGTTTGGCCGTGGCGGCCAATCAAATTTGGCCGTGCAGATGTGAAACAGGAAGTGTGGTCATATCTCGGCAGCCCTTTGACCTTTCTTAACCAAACTTGGTGGGATTATGCCCCACCCCTCCAAAAGGTCCCATACCACATTTGGTGCACATTGGCCATTAGGGGGCGCTATAACTTTCCAAAATGTATTTAGGATCATATATCATTGAGCTCATATCTCAGCAGTCTCTTAGCACACACACACACCTAGTACACTTGAAGTAATTTCAGGCATCACAGTCAATCGATTTTGATGGTGACGCCGTGCATGCCTCTACCCATCTGGTTGGAGGTACATTTCTGCTTGTAAACACTTCCTGTGCGTGCCTCTGATCGTCTGCCTGGTCAGTTCTTTCTGTTGCCATGGCAACTTAGGTTGGGTCACGCTGCTTGGCCCCGCATTGCTGCTTGCAGCTATATTTATTATTATTATTATTATTATTATTATTCAACTTTCTTCTCCTATGGGAAGTCAATGGCAGCCCATAGAACCACACATAGGAAAATGCTCAAATTTGGCACACACATTGGAGACAGTCTCAGCATTCCCCACAACAATTTTTAGGTCCCCAGCCCCAACCCTCTAGCGCCACCAGCAGGTCAAAGTTGCAGGTACATTTCTGCTTGTAACTTTTGAACCGTTGGTCCGATTTTCAAAAACTTGGTATCCCTGGAATCCTTGGGTCAAGACGAATCCAAAGCACCCCATGACGTCATTTTCCGCCCATATAGTTTTCCCGCCATTTTGAATTTTGTGAAAATCACTTAAAATGCTTCTCCTCCCTCAATTTTGGACCAATTTCTCCCAAACTTGGTAGATGGCAACTTTGGACTAAGCTGCACAAGAAACTTACCCGGTTTTTAGAATTTCATAAGCGTTTGGCCGTGGCAGCCAATCAAAATTGGCGGCGCAGACGCCAAACAGGAAGTGTGCTCATATTTCGGCCGCCCTTTGGCGTATCTTAACGAAACTTGGTGAGTTTATGCCATACCCCTCGATGAAGGACCCCAAAAAATTTGGAACAAATTGGCTGCTAGGGGGCGCTATAACTAGGAAAAATGTCTTTTGGCTCATATCTCATGATGCGTTTTGGCTAGAAACAAAATTCCACTGCCTATGGAATCCTTGGCTCAAGTCGAATCTATCGCACCCTATGACGTCATATTCTGCCTTGAGGATTTTCCGCCATTTTGAATTATGTTAAAATCAATGAAATTCTATGGAAACCCATAGAACCGTCTGACGACAGGTTTTCAAATTTGGCACACTGATTCTAGGCTGCCTCACGGTTCTTGTCAGCAAATTTCAACTCAGCATCTCAAACTCTCTAGCGCCAACAACAGGTCAAAGTTGCAAGTACATTTCTGCTTGTTACTTTTGAACCGTATGTCTCATCGTCAAAATCTTAGTACGGCTGGAATCCTTGGGTCAACCCGAATCCAACGCACCCTATGGCGTCATATTCCGCCTGGTATATTTTCCGCCATTTTGAATTTTGTGAAAATCAATTAAAATGCTTCTCCTCCCTCAATTTTTGACCAATTCCTTCCAAACTTGGTACATGGCAACTTTGGACTAAGCTGCACTAAAAACTTACCCGGTTTTTCGAATTTCATAAGCGTTTGGCCGTGGCTGCCAATCAAATTTGGCTGTGCAGACGCGAAACAGGAAGTGTGCTCATATCTCGGCAGCCCTTTGACCTTTCTTAACCAAACTTGGTGGGATTATGCACCACCCCTCCAAAATGGCCCATACCACATTTGGTGCACATTGGCCATTAGGGGGCGCTATAACTTTCCAAAATGTGTTTTGGCTCTTACATCATTGAGCTCATATCTCAGCAGTCTTTTAGCACAGACACACACACACACACACACACCTAGTACACTGGAAGTAATTTCAGCCATCACAGTCAATCGAATTTGACGGTGAAGCCGTGCATGCCTCTAACCGTCTGGTTGGAGGTACATTCCTGCTTGTAAACACTTCCTGTGCGTGCCTATGACCGTCTGCCTGGTCAGTAGTTTCTGTTGCCATGGCAACTTAGGCTGGGTCACACTGCTTGGCCCCGGATTGCTGCTTGCAGCTATATTTAGGGGCCAAGCAGCGAAGCTGGCGAAGGCCCCTAATGAGTTTGTCGGTTTTCTTATTATTATTATTATTATTATTATTATTCAACTTTCTTCTCCTATGGGAAGTCAATGGCAGCCCATAGAACCACACATAGGAAAATGCTCAAATTTGGCACACACATTCGAGACAGTCTCAGCATTCCCCACAACAATTTTTAGGTCCCCAGCCCCAACCCTCTAGCGCCACCAGCAGGTCAAAGTTGCAGGTACATTTCTGCTTGTAACTTTTGAACCGTTGGTCCGATTTTCAAAAACTTGGTATCCCTGGAATCCTTGGGTCAAGCCGAATCCAAAGCACCCCATGACGTCATTTTCCGCCCATATAGTTTTCCCGCCATTTTGAATTTTGTGAAAATCACTTAAAATGCTTCTCCTCCCTCAATTTTGGACCAATTTCTCCCAAACTTGGTAGATGGCAACTTTGGACTAAGCTCCACAAGA
This sequence comes from Neoarius graeffei, assembly GCF_027579695.1. NCBI lineage: Eukaryota > Metazoa > Chordata > Actinopteri > Siluriformes > Ariidae > Neoarius > Neoarius graeffei. Next base: position 26,057,962 of record NC_083588.1, read on the forward strand.
AACTTACCCGGTTTTTAGAATTTCATAAGCGTTTGGCCGTGGCAGCCAATCAAAATTGGAGGCGCAGACGCCAAACAGGAAGTGTGCTCATATTTCGGCCGGCCTTTGGCGTATCTTAACGAAACTTGGTGAGTTTATGCCATACCCCTCGCTGAAGGACCCCAAAAAATTTGGAACAAATTGGCTGCTAGGGGGCGCTATAACTAGGAAAAATGTCTTTTGGCTCATATCTCATGATGCGTTTTGGCTAGAAACAAAATTCCACTGCCTATGGAATCCTTGGGTCAAGTCGAATCTATCGCACCCTATGACGTCATATTCTGCCTTGAGGATTTTCCGCCATTTTGAATTTTGTTAAAATCAATGAAATTCTATGGAAACCCATAGAACCGTCTGACGACAGGTTTTCAAATTTGGCACACTGATTCTAGGCTGCCTCACGGTTCTTGTCAGCAAATTTCAACTCAGCATCTCAAACTCTCTAGCGCCAACAACAGGTCAAAGTTGCAAGTACATTTCTGCTTGTTACTTTTGAACCGTATGTCTGATCGTCAAAATCTTAGTATGGCTGGAATCCTTGGGTCAACCCGAATCCAATGCACCCTATGGCGTCATATTCCGCCTGGTATATTTTCCGCCATTTTGAATTATGTGAAAATCAATTAAAATGCTTCTCCTCCCTCAATTTTTGACCAATTCCTTCCAAACTTGGTAGATGGCAACTTTGGACTAAGCTGCACTAAAAACTTACCCGGTTTTTCGAATTTCATAAGCGTTTGGCCGTGGCTGCCAATCAAATTTGGCTGTGCAGACGCAAAACAGGAAGTGTGCTCATATCTCGGCAGCCCTTTGACCTTTCTTAACCAAACTTGGTGGGATTATGCACCACCCCTCCAAAATGGCCCATACCACATTTGGTGCACATTGGCCATTAGGGGGCGCTATAACTTTCCAAAATGTGTTTTGGCTCTTACATCATTGAGCTCATATCTCAGCAGTCTTTTAGCACAGACACACACACACACACACACACCTAGTACACTGGAAGTAATTTCAGCCATCACAGTCAATCGAATTTGACGGTGAAGCCGTGCATGCCTCTAACCGTCTGGTTGGAGGTACATTCCTGCTTGTAAACACTTCCTGTGCGTGCCTATGACCGTCTGCCTGGTCAGTAGTTTCTGTTGCCATGGCAACTTAGGCTGGGTCACCCTGCTTGGCCCCGGATTGCTGCTTGCAGCTATATTTATTATTCAACTTTCTTCTCCTATGGGAAGTCAATGGCAGCCCATAGAGCCACACATAGGAAAATGCTCAAATTTGGCACACACATTTTAGACAGTCTCAGCATTCCCCACAACAATTTTTAGGTCCCCACCCCCAACCCTCTAGCGCCACCAGCAGGTCAAAGTTGCAGGTACATTTCTGCTTGTAACTTTTGAACCGGATGTCCGATTTTCAAAAACTTGGTATCCCTGGAATCCTTGGGTCAAGACGAATCCAAAGCACCCCATGACGTCATTTTCCGCCCATATAGTTTTCCCGCCATTTTGAATTTTGTGAAAATCAATTAAAATGCTTCTCCTCCCTCAATTTTAGACCAATTTGTCCGAAACTTGGTAAATGGCAACGTTGGACTAAGCTGCACAAGAAACTTACCCGGTTTTTAGAATTTCATAAGCGTTTGGCCATGGCAGCCAATCAAAATTGGCTGCGCAGACGCCAAACAGGAAGTGTGCTCATATTTCGGCCGCCCTTTGGCTTATCTTAACTAAACTTGGTGGGATTATGCCCCACCCCTCCATGAAGGACGCCAAAAAATTTGGAACAAATTGGCTGCTAGGGGGCGCTATAACTAGGAAAAATGTCTTTTGGCTCATATCTCATGATGCGTTTGGGCTAGAAACAAAATTCCACTATCTGTGGAATCCTTGGGTCAAGACGAATCCATCGCCACCTATGACGTCATATTCTGCCTTGAGGATTTTCCGCCATTTTGAATTTTGTTAAAATCAATGAAATTCTATGGCAACCCATAGAACCGTCAGACGAGAGGTATTCAAATTTGGCACACTGATTCTAGGCTGTCTCAAGGTTCTTGTCACCAAATTTCAACTCACCACATCAAACTCTCTAGCGCCACCAACGGGTCAAAGTCGCAGGTACATTTCTGCTTGTTACTTTTGAACCATAGGCCTGATCGTCAAAAGCTTAGTATCGCTGGAATCCTTCCTTCAGACCGAATCCATCGTTCCCTGTCTCGTCATATTCCACCTGGTAGATTTTCCGCCATTTTGAATTTTGTGAAAATCAATTAAAATGCTTCTCCTCCCTCAATTTTTGACCAATTTTTCCCAAACTTGGTACGTGGGAAGGATGGACTAAGCTGCACAAGAAACTTACCCGGTTTTTAGAATTTCATAAGCGTTTGGCCGTGGCAGCCAATCAAAATTGGCTGGGCAGACGCCAAACAGGAAGTGTGCTCATATCTCGGCCATCCTTTGGCGTATCTGAACGAAACTTCGTGGCTTTATGCCTCACGACACCCCAAAGGAGCACAAAACATTTGGACCAAATAGGCCGCTAGGGGGCGCTATAACTAGGAAAAATGATTTTTGGCTCATATCTCATGATGCGTTTTGGGTAGAAACAAAATTCCACTGCCTCTGGAATCCGTCCCTCAAAACGAATCCAACACCCCCTATGGCGTCATATTCCACCAGATATATTTTCCACCATTTTGAAATTTGTGAAAATCTATTAAAATCCTTCTCCTCCCTCAATTTTTGACCAATTTCTCCCAAACTTGGTACATAGTAACTTTAGACTAACCGTCTGCCTGGTCAGATCTTTCTGTTGCCATGGCAACTTAGGCTGGGTCACACTGCTTGGCCCCGCATTGCTGCTTGCAGCTATATTTATTATTGGGGGCCAAGCAGCAAAGCTGCGAAGGCACCCATAGTGATTCTATTGTTTCTTATTATTATTGGGGGCCAAGCAGCGAAGCTGCGAAGGCACCCATAGTGATTCTATTGTTTCTTATTATTATTATTATTATTATTATTATTATTATTATTATTATTATTATTCAGTCCACTTCCGCCTCTGCAAGTCTATGGCAGCCCATAGAACCGTCTGGTAAAAAGTTGTGAAATTTGGCACACTGATTCTAGACACTCTCAACATTCCTCTCAGCAAATTTCAGGCCTCTACCTCAAACCCTCTAGCGCCACCAACAGCTCAAAGTCGCAGGTACATTTCTGCTTGTAACTTTTGAACCGTTGGTCTGATTTTCAAAAACTTGGTATCCCTGGAATCCTTGGGCCAAGACGAATCCAACGCACCCCATGACGTCATTTTCCGCCATATACTTTTCCCGCCATTTTGAATTTTGTGAAAATCAATTAAAATGTTTCAACTCCCTCAATTTTTTACCAATTTCTCCCAAACTTGGAAGACAGCATAATTGGACTAACCTGCACAAAAGTTGTACCCGGTGATTTGAATTTCACAAGCGTTTGGCCGTGGCAGCCAATCAAATTTGGCTGCGCAGACGCAAAACAGGAAGTGCACTCATATCTCGGTGGCCCTTTGGCCAATCTTGACGAAACTTGGTGGCATTATGCAAAACCCCTTCCCAAAGGGCCACAACAAATTTGGACCAAATTGGACGCTAGGGGGCGCTATAACTAGGAAAAATGCCTTTTGGCTCATATCTCATGATGCGTTTTGGCTAGAAAGAAAATTCAACTATCTCTGGAATCCATGGGTCAAGACGAATCCATCGCACCCTATGACGTCATATTCTGCCTTGAGGATTTTCCGCCATTTTGAATTTTGTTAAAATCAATGAAATTCTATGGCAACGCATAGAACCATCTGACTAGAGGTTTTTAAACTTGGCAAACTGATTCTAGGCTGCCTCAAGGATCTTGTCACCAAATTTCAACTCACCACCTCAAACTCTCTAGCGCCACCAACAGGTCAAAGTTGCAGGTACGTTTCTGCTTGTTACTTTTGAACCATACGTCTGATCATCAAAATCTTAGTATCGCTGGAATGCTTGTGTCACAGCGACTCCAACGCGCCCTGTCTCGTCATATTCCACCCAGTAGATTTTCCGCCATTTTGAATTATGTGAAAATCAATTAAAATGCTTCTCCTCCCTCAATTTTTGAACAATTTCTCCCAAGCTTGGTAGATGGCAACTGGGGACTAATCTGCACAAGAATCTTACCCGGTAATTAGAATTTCCTAAGCGTTTGGCTGTGGCAGCCAATCAAATTTGGCTTGCAGATGCAAAACAGGAAGTGTGCTCATTTCTCGGCCACCCTTTGGCCTATCTTAACGAAACTTGGTGGCTTTATGCAGCACCCCTCCCCAAAGGGCAACAAAAAATTTGGAACAAATTGGCTGCTAGGGGGCGCTATAACTAGGAAAAATGTCTTTTGGCTCATATCTCATGATGCGTTTTGGGTAGAAACAAAATTCCACTATCTCTGGAATCCATGGGTCAAGACGAATGCATCGCACCCTATGCCGTCATATTCTGACTTGAGGATTTTCCGCCATTTTGAATTTTGTTAAAATCAAAGAAATTCGATGGCAACCCATAGAACCGTATGACTAGAGGTTTTCAAATTTGGCAGACTGATTCTAGGCACCCTCAAGGGTCTTGTGACCAAATTTCAACTCACCACCTCAAACTCTCTAGCGCCACCAACAGGTCAAATTCGCAGGTACATTTCTGGTTGTTACTTTTGAACCATACGTCTGATCGTCAAAAGCTTAGTATCTCTGGAATGCTTGGGTCAAAATGAATCCAACGCGCCCTGTTTCGTCATATTGCACCTGGTAGATTTTCCGCCATTTTGAATTATGTGAAAATCAATTAAAATGCTACTCCTCCCTCAGTTTTTGACCATTTTCTCCCAAATTTGGTCCATAGCAACGGTGGAGGAAACTGCACAAGAATCTTACACGGATTTTCGAATTTCATAAGCGTTTGGCTGTGGCAGCCAATCAAATTTGGCTGCACAGACGCGAAAGAGGATGTGTGCTCACATCTCGGCCGCCCTTTGGCAGATCTTAACGAAACTTGGTGGCATTATGACAGACACCACCAGAAAGGTCCCCAAAAAACGTGGACCAACTTGGCCGCTAGGGGGCGCTATAACTAGCAAAAATGAATTTTGGCTCATATCTCATGATGCGTTTGGGCTAAAAACAAAATTCCACGATCTCTGGAATCCTTGGTTCAAGCCGAATCCATCGCACCCTATCACGTCATATTCAGCCTTGAGGATTTTCCGCCATTTTGAATTTTGTTAAAATCAATGAAATTCTATGGCAACCCATAGAACCGTCAGACGAGAGGTTGAGAAATTTGGCACACTGATTCTAGGCTCGCTCAAGGTTCTTGTCAGCAAATTTCAACTCACCGCCTCAAACTCTCTAGCGCCACCAACAGGACAAAGTTGGAAGTACATTTCTGCTTGTTACTTTTGAACCGTACGGCTGATTGTCAAAATCTTAGTATTGCTGGAATCCATCGGTCAAACCGAATCCAACCTATCCTATCTCGTCATATTGCACCTGGTAGATTTTCCGCCATTTTGAAATTTGTTAAAATCATGTAAATTGCTACTCCTCCCTCAATTTTTGACCAAATTTGCCCAGACTTGGTTGATAGCATCATTGCACCAAGCCGCACAAAATTAATCCTCAGTCTTTTGAAATTTTTAAACTGTTTGGCCGCAGCAGCCAATGAAACTCAGCTGCGAAGATGTCAAACAGGATGTGAGCTCATATCTCGGCAGCCCTTTGACATTTCTTAACCAACCTTGGTGGGATTATGCCCCACCCCTCCGCAAGCTCTCCTACCAAATTTGGTGCACATTGGCCATTAGGGGGCGCTATAACTATACAAAATATATTTTGGCTCATATGTCATTGAGCTCATATGTCAGCAGTCTTCTAGCACACACACACACACACACACACACACACACACACACACATACACACCAAGTACACTTGAAGTAATTTCAGCCATCACAGTCAATCGAATTTGATGATGAAGCCGCCGAACAACAAATGACCTTGTATCTCAGTCAAACGATGGTATATCGACATGAAACTTCTTGTGTGTGCTCGTGACCATCTGTCTGGCCCAAATGCATTCTGCGAGCCTGACGACTAGGCTCATGGGCTGCTTGGCCCCCTCATTGCTGCTTGCAGCTATATTTATTATTATTATTATTATTATTATTATTATTATTATTATTCAGTCCACTTCCGCCTCTGCAAGTCTATGGCAGCCCATAGAACCGTCTGGTAAAAAGTTGTGAAATTTGGCACACTGATTCTAGACACTCTCAACATTCCTCTCACCAAATTTCAGGCCTCTACCTCAAACCCGTTAGCGCCACCAACAGGTCAAAGTCCCAGGTACATTTCTGCTTGTAACTTTTGAACCGTTGGTCTGATTTTCAAAAACTTGGTATTGCTGGAATCCTTGGGCCAAGACGAATCCAAAGCACCCCATGACGTCATTTCCCGCCCATATATTTTTCCCGCCATTTTGAATTTTGTGAAAATCAATTAAAATGTTTCAACTCCCTCAATTTTTTACCAATTTCTCCCAATCTTGGAAGATAGCATAATTGGACCAACCTGCACAAAAGTTATACCCGGTGATTTGAATTTCACAAGCGTTTGGCCGTGGCAGCCAATCAAACTTGGCTGCAAAGATGCGAAACAGGAAGTGTGCTCATTTCTCGGCCACCCTTTGGCGTATCTTAACGAAACTTGGTGCCTTTATGCAGCACCCCTCCCGAAAGGGCCCCAAAAAATTTGGAACAAATTGGCTGCTAGGGGGCGCTATAACTAGGAAAAATGTCTTTTGGCTCATATCTCATGACTCGTTTTGGCTAGAAACAAAATTCCACTATGGCAGGAATCCTTGGCTCAACACGAATCCATCGCACCCTATGACGTCATATTCTGCCTTGAGGATTTTCCGCCATTTTGAATTTTGTTAAAATCAGTGAAATTCTATGGCAACGCATAGAACCGTCTGACTAGAGGTTTTTAAACTTGGCACACTGATTCTAGGCTCCCTCAAGGATCTTGTCACCAAATTTCAACTCAGCACCTCAAACTCTCTAGCGCCACCAACAGGTCAAAGTTGCAAGTACACTTCTGCTTGTTACTTTTGAACCATACGTCTGATCATCAAAATCTTAGTATCGCTGGAATCCTTGGGTCACCACGAATCCAGCGGCCCTGTCTCGTCCTATTCCACCCAGGAGATTTTCCGCCATTTTGAATTATGTGAAAATCAATTAAAATGCTTCTCCTCCCACAATTTTTGAAGAATTTCTCCCAAACTTGGTACATGGCAACTGGGGACTAAGCTGCACAAGAAACATACCCGGTTTTTAGAATTTCTTAAGCGTTTGGCCGTGGCAGCCAATCAAATTTGGCTGGCAGATGCAAGACAGGAAGTGTGCTCATTTCTCGGCGAACCTTTGGCGTATCTTAACGAAACTTGGTGGCTTTATGCAACACCCCTCCCCAAAGGGCAGCAAAAAATTTGGAGCAAATTGGCTGCTAGGGGGCGCTATAACTAGGAAAAATGTCTTTTGGCTCATATCTCATGATGCGTTTTGCCTAGAAACAAAATTCCACTATCTCAGGAATCCTTGGCTCAAGCCAAATCCACCGCACCCTCTGACGTCATATTCTGCCTTGAGGATTTTCCACCATTTTGAATTTTGTTAAAATCAATGAAATTCTATGGCAATGCATAGAACCGTCTGACTAGAGGTTTTTAAACTTGGCACACTGATTCTAGGCTGCCTCAAGGATCTTGTCACCAAATTTCAACTCAGCACCTCAAACTCTCTAGCGCCACCAACAGGTCAAAATTGCAGGTACATTTCTGCTTGTTACTTTTGAACCATACGTCTGATCATCAAATTCTTAGTGTGGCTGGAATGCTTGGGTCAAAAGGAATCCAATGGGCCCTGTCTCCTCATATTCCACCCAGTAGATTTTCCGCCATTTTGAATTATGTTAAAATCAATTAAAATGCTTCTCCTCCCTCAATTTTTGGAAAATTTCTCCCAAACGTGGTACATGGCAACTGGGGCCTAAGCTGCACAAGAAATATGCCCGGTTTTTAGAATTTCTTAAGCGTTTGGCCGTGGCAGCCAATCAAATTTGGCTGGCATATGCAAAACAGGAAGTTTGCTCATTTCTCAGCCACCCTTTGGCGTATCTTAACGAAACTGGGTGGCTTTATGCAGCACCCCTCCCCAAAGGGCAGCAAAAAAATTGGAACAAATTGGCTGCTAGGGGGCGCTATAACTAGGAAAAATGTCTTTAGGCTCATATCTCATGATGCGTTTTGGCTAGAAACAAAATTCCACTATGTCAGGAATCCTTGGCTCAAGACGAACTCATCGCACCCTATGACGTCATATTCTGCCTTGAGGATTTTCCGCCATTTTGAATTTTGTTAAAATCAATGAAATTCAATGGCAACGCATAGAACCGTCTGACTAGAGGTTTTTAAACTTGGCATACTGATTCTAGGCTGCCTCAAGGATCTTGTCACCAAATTTCAACTCAGCACCTCAAAAACTCTAGCGCCACCAACAGGTCAAAGTCGCAGGTACATTTCTGCTTGTTACTTTTGAAACATTCGTCTGATCATCAAAATCTTAGTATCTGTAGAATGCTTGGGTCACAAGGAATCCAACGCGCCCTGTCTCGTCATATTCTACCCAGTAGATTTTCCGGCATTTTGAATTATGTGAAAATCAATTAAAATGCTTCTCCTCCCTCAGTTTTTGACCAATTTCTCCCAAACTTGGTAGATAGCAACTCTGGAGGAGCCTACACAAGTATCTTACACGGATTTTTGAATTTCATAAACGTTTGGCCGTGGCAACCAATCAAATTTGGCTGAGCATATGCGAACCAGGAAGTGTGCTCATATCTCGGCCGCCCTTTGGCGTATCTAAATGAAACTTGGTGGCATTGTGCAAGACCTCTCCAAAAAGGGCCCCAACAAATTTGGAACACATTGGCGGCAAGGGGGCGCTATAACAAGGAAAAATGTCTTTTTGCTCATATCTCATGATGCGTTTTGGGTAGAAACAAAATTCCACTATCGCTGGAATCCTTGGGTCAAGCCGAATCCATCACAACCTATGAGGTCATATTCAGACTTGAGGATTTTCCGCCATTTTGAATTTCGTGAAAATCAATTAAAATGCTTCTCCTACCTCAATTTTTGACCAATTTCTCCCAAACTTGGTACATCGCAACTTTGCACTAGGCTGCACAAGGGCATTACATGGCGCAAATGCCTTCTACTGGCCTGACATCTCGTCTCATATTCTGCTTGGCCCCCACATTGCTGCTTGCAGCTATATTTATTATTGGGGGCCAAGCAGCAAAGCTGCGAAGGCACCCATAGTGATTCTATTGTTTCTTATTATTATTATTATTATTATTATTATTATTATTATTATTATTATTATTCAGTCCACTTCCGCCTCTGCAAGTCTATGGCAGCCCATAGAACCGTCTGGTAAAAAGTTGTGAAATTTGGCACACTGATTCTAGACACTCTCAACATTCCTCTCACCAAATTTCAGGCCTCTACCTCAAACCCGTTAGCGCCACCAACAGGTCAAAGTCCCAGGTACATTTCTGCTTGTAACTTTTGAACCGTTGGTCTGATTTTCAAAAACTTGGTATCCCTGGAATCCTTGGGCCAAGACGAATCCAACGCACCCCATGACGTCATTTCCCGCCCATATATTTTTCCCGCCATTTTGAATTTTGTGAAAATCAATTAAAATGTTTCAACTCCCTCAATTTTTTACCAATTTCTCCCAAACTTGGAAGATAGCATAATTGGACCAACCTGCACAAAAGTTATACCTGGTGATTTGAATTTCACAAGCGTTTGGCCGTGGCAGCCAATCAAACTTGGCTGCAAAGATGCGAAACAGGAAGTGTGCTCATTTCTCGGCCACCCTTTGGCGTATCTTAACGAAACTTGGTGCCTTTATGCAGCACCCCTCCCGAAAGGGCCCCAAAAAATTTGGAACAAATTGGCTGCTAGGGGGCGCTATAACTAGGAAAAATGTCTTTTGGCTCATATCTCATGACTCGTTTTGGCTAGAAACAAAATTCCACTATGGCAGGAATCCTTGGCTCAAGACGAATCCATCGCACCCTATGACGTCATATTCTGCCTTGAGGATTTTCCGCCATTTTGAATTTTGTTAAAATCAGTGAAATTCTATGGCAACGCATAGAACCGTCTGACTAGAGGTTTTTAAACTTGGCACACTGATTCTAGGCTCCCTCAAGGATCTTGTCACCAAATTTCAACTCAGCACCTCAAACTCTCTAGCGCCACCAACAGGTCAAATTTGCAAGTACACTTCTGCTTGTTACTTTTGAACCATACGTCTGATCATCAAAATCTTAGTATCGCTGGAATACTTGGGTCACCACGAATCCAGGGGCCCTGTCTCGTCATATTCCACCCAGGAGATTTTCCGCCATTTTGAATTATGTGAAAATCAATTAAAATGCTTCTCCTCCCACAATTTTTGAAGAATTTCTCCCAAACTTGGTACATGGCAACTGGGGACTAAGCTGCACAAGAAACATACCCGGTTTTTAGAATTTCTTAAGCGTTTGGCCGTGGCAGCCAATCAAATTTGGCTGGCAGATGCAAGACAGGAAGTGTGCTCATTTCTCGGCGAACCTTTGGCGTATCTTAACGAAACTTGGTGGCTTTATGCAACACCCCTCCCCAAAGGGCAGCAAAAAATTTGGAACAAATTGGCTGCTAGGGGGCGCTATAACTAGGAAAAATGTCTTTTGGCTCATATCTCATGATGCGTTTTGCCTAGAAACAAAATTCCACTATGTCAGGAATCCTTGGCTCAAGCCGAATCCACCGCACCCTATGACGTCATATTCTGCCTTGAGGATTTTCCACCATTTTGAATTTTGTTAAAATCAATGAAATTCTATGGCAATGCATAGAACCGTCTGACTAGAGGTTTTTAAACTTGGCACACTGATTCTAGGCTGCCTCAAGGATCTTGTCACCAAATTTCAACTCAGCACCTCAAACTCTCTAGCGCCACCAACAGGTCAAAATTGCAGGTACATTTCTGCTTGTTACTTTTGAACCATACGTCTGATCATCAAATTCTTAGTGTGGCTGGAATGCTTGGGTCAAAAGGAATCCAATGGGCCCTGTCTCCTCATATTCCACCCAGTAGATTTTCTGCCATTTTGAATTATGTGAAAATCAATTAAAATGCTTCTCCTCCCTCAATTTTTGGAAAATTTCTCCCAAACGTGGTACATGGCAACTGGGGCCTAAGCTGCACAAGAAATATGCCCGGTTTTTAGAATTTCTTAAGCGTTTGGCCGTGGCAGCCAATCAAATTTGGCTGGCATATGCAAAACAGGAAGTTTGCTCATTTCTCGGCCACCCTTTGGCGTATCTTAACGAAACTGGGTGGCTTTATGCAGCACCCCTCCCCAAAGGGCAGCAAAAAATTTGGACCAAATTGGCTGCTAGGGGGCGCTATAACTAGGAAAA